>NC_134413.1:44727865-44773496 GCF_038048845.1 Mixophyes fleayi | reverse complement strand
TTCCCCCCCCCCCTCCCTATAGATATGCAGGGCAGGTTCCCCCCCCCCTCCCTATAGATATGCAGGGCAGGTTCCCCCCCCCTCCCTATAGATATGCAGGGCAGGTTACCCCCCCCCCTCCCCCCCCTTCCCCTATAGATATGCAGGGCAGGTTCCCCCCCCCTCCCCCCTCCCTATAGATATGCAGGGCAGGTTCCCCCCCCCTCCCCCTATAGATATGCAGGGCAGGTTCCCCCCCCCCCACTATAGATATGCAGGGCAGGTTCCCCCCCCCTCCCTATAGATATGCAGGGCAGGTTCCTCCCCCCTCCCTATAGATATGCAGGGCAGGTTCCCCCCCCCCTCCCTATAGATATGCAGGGCAGGTTCCCCCCCCCTCCTATAGATATGCCAGGGCAGGTTCCCCCCCTCCCTATAGATATGCAGGGCAGGTTCCCCCCCCTCCCTATAGATATGCAGGGCAGGTTCCCCCCCCTCCCTATAGATATGCAGGGCAGGTTCCCCCCCTCCCCCCTCCCTATAGATATGCAGGGCAGGTTCCCCTCCCCCCCTCCCTATAGATTGCAGGCAGGTTCCCCCCTCCCCTATAGGATATGCAGGGCAGGTCCTCCCCCCTCCCTATAGATATGCAGGGCAGGTTCCCCCCCCTCCCTATAGATATGCAGGGCAGGTTCCCCCCCCCCCCCTCCCTATAGATATGCAGGGCAGGTTCCCCCCCCCCCTCCCTATAGATATGCAGGGCAGGTTCCCCCACCCTCCCCCCTCCCTATAGATATGCAGGGCAGGTTCCCCCCCCCCCTATCAGGCAGGTCCCTCCTAAGATATGCAGGGCAGGTTCCCCCCCCTCTCCTATAGATATGCAGGGCAGGTTCCCCCCCCCCCCCTCACTATAGATATGCAGGGCAGGTTCCCCCCCCCCTCCCTATAGATATGCAGGGCAGGTCCCCCCCCCTCCCTATAGATATGCAGGGCAGGTTCCCCCCCCGACCCCCTCCCTATAGATATGCAGGGCAGGTTCCCCCCCCCCCTCCCTATAGATATGCAGGGCAGGTTCCCCCCCCCCTCCCTATAGATATGCAGGGCAGGTTCCCCCCCCCTCCCTATAGATATGCAGGGCAGGTTCCCCCCCCCCTCCCTATAGATATGCAGGGCAGGTTCCCCCCCCCCCTCCCTATAGATAGGGATAGATGCAGGGCAGTTCCCCCCCCCCTCCCTATAGATATGCAGGGCAGGTTCCCCCCCCCCCTCCCTATAGATATGCAGGGCAGGTTCCCCCCCCCCTCCCTATAGATATGCAGGGCAGGTTCCCCCCCCTCCCTATAGATATGCAGGGCAGGTTCCCCCCCCCTCCCCCCTCCCTATAGATATGCAGGGCAGGTTCTCCCCCCCCCCTCCCCCCCTCCCTATAGATATGCAGGGCAGGTTCCCCCTCCCTCCCTATAGATATGCAGGGCAGGTTCCCCCCCCCTCCCTATAGATATGCAGGGCAGGTTCCCCCCCTCCCTATAGATATGCAGGGCAGGTTCCCCCCCTCCCCCCTCCTATAGATATACAGGGCAGGTTCCCCCCCCTCCCCCCTCCCTATAGATATGCAGGGCAGGTTCCCCCACCCCTCCCCCTCACTATAGATATGCAGGGCAGGTTCCCCCCACCCCTCCCCCCCCTCACTATAGATATGCAGGGCAGGTTCCCCCCCCTCCCTATAGATATGCAGGGCAGGTTCCCCCCCACCTCCCTATAGATATGCAGGGCAGGTTCCCCCCCCCTCCCCCCCTCCCTATAGATATGCAGGGCAGGTTCCCCCCCTCCCCCTCACTATAGATATGCAGGGCAGGTTCCCCCCCCTCCCTATAGATATGCAGGGCAGGTTCCCCCCCCCTCCTATAGATATGCAGGGCAGGTTCCCCCCCCCCCTCCCTATAGATATGCAGGGCAGGTTCCCCCCCCCCCTCCCTATAGATATGCAGGGCAGGTTCCCCCCCCCCTCCCTATAGATATGCAGGGCAGGTTCCCCCCCCCCCCTCCCTATAGATATGCAGGGCAGGTTCCCCCCCCCTCCCTATAGATATTGCAGGGCAGGTTCCCCCCCCCCTCCCTATAGATAGGGATCAGATATGCAGGGCAGGTTCCCCCCCCCCTCCTATAGATATGCAGGCAGGTTCCCCCCCCCCTCCCTATAGATATGCAGGGCAGGTTCCCCCCCCCTCCCTATAGATATGCAGGCAGGTTCCCCCCCCCCTCCCTATAGATATGCAGGGCAGGTTCCCCCCCCCCTCCCTATAGATATGCAGGGCAGGTTCCCCCCCCTCCCTATAGATATGCAGGGCAGGTTCCCCCCCCCTCCCTATAGATATACAGGGCAGGTTCCCCCCCCCCCTCCCCCTCCCTATAGATATGCAGGGCAGGTTCCCCCCCCCTCCCCCCTCCCTATAGATATGCAGGGCAAGGTTCTCCCCCGCCCCCACTCCCTATAGATATGCAGGGCAGGTTCTCCCCCGCCCCCACTCCCTATAGATATGCAGGGCAGGTTCTCCCCGCCCCCACTCCCTATAGATATGCAGGGCAGGTTCTCCCCCGCCCCCACTCCCTATAGATATGCAGGGCAGGTTCTCCCCGCCCCCACTCCCTATAGATATGCAGGGCAGGTTCTCCCCCGCCCCCACTCCCTATAGATATGCAGGGCAGGTTCTCCCCCGCCCCCCCTCCCTATAGATATGCAGGGCAGGTTCTCCCCCGCCCCCCTCCCTATAGATATGCAGGGCGGGTTCTCCCCCCCCCTCCTCCCTATAGATATGCAGGCGGGTTCTCCCCCGCCCCCCCTCCTATAGATATGCAGGGCGGGTTCTCCCCCGCCCCCCCTCCCTATAGATATGCAGGGCGGGTTCTCCCCCGCCCCCCCCTCCCTATAGATATGCAGGCGGGTTCTCCCCCGCCCCCCCTCCCTATAGATATGCAGGGCGGGTTCTCCCCCGCCCCCCCTCCCTATAGATATGCAGGGCGGGTTCTCCCCCGCCCCCCCTCCCTATAGATATGCAGGGCGGGTTCTCCCCCCGCCCCCCCTCCCTATAGATATGCAGGGCGGGTTCTCCCCCGCCCCCCCTCCCTATAGATATGCAGGGCGGGTTCTCCCCGCCCCCCCTCCCTATAGATATGCAGGGCGGGTTCTCCCCCGCCCCCCCTCCCTATAGATATGCAGGGCGGGTTCTCCCCCGCCCCCCCTCCCTATAGATATGCAGGGCGGGTTCTCCCCCGCCCCCCCTCCCTATAGATATGCAGGGCGGGTTCTCCCCCGCCCCCCTCCCTATAGATATGCAGGGCGGGTTCTCCCCCGCCCCCCCTCCTATAGATATGCAGGGCGGGTTCTCCCCCGCCCCCCCTCCCTATAGATATGCAGGGCGGGTTCTCCCCGCCCCCCCTCCCTATAGATATGCAGGGCGGGTTCTCCCCCGCCCCCCCTCCCTATAGATATGCAGGGCGGGTTCTCCCCCGCCCCCCCTCCCTATAGATATGCAGGGCGGGTTCTCCCCCGCCCCCCCCTCCCTATAGATATGCAGGGCGGGTTCTCCCCCGCCCCCCCTCCCTATAGATATGCAGGGCGGGTTCTCCCCCGCCCCCCCTCCCTATAGATATGCAGGGCGGGTTCTCCCCCGCCCCCCCTCCCTATAGATATGCAGGGCGGGTTCTCCCCCGCCCCCCCTCCCTATAGATATGCAGGGCGGGTTTCTCCCCCGCCCCCCCCTCCCTATAGATATGCAGGGCGGGTTCTCCCCCGCCCCCCCTCCCTATAGATATGCAGGGCGGTTCTCCCCCGCCCCCCCTCCCTATAGATATGCAGGGCGGGTTCTCCCCCGCCCCCCCTCCCTATAGATATGCAGGGCGGGTTCTCCCCCGCCCCCCTCCCTATAGATATGCAGGGCGGGTTCTCCCCCGCCCCCCCCTCCCTATAGATATGCAGGGCGGGTTCTCCCCCGCCCCCCCTCCCTATAGATATGCAGGGCGGGTTCTCCCCCGCCCCCCCTCCCTATAGATATGCAGGGCGGGTTCTCCCCGCCCCCCCTCCCTATAGATATGCAGGGCGGGTTCTCCCCCGCCCCCCCTCCCTATAGATATGCAGGGCGGGTTCTCCCCCGCCCCCCCTCCCTATAGATATGCAGGGCGGGTTCTCCCCCGCCCCCCCTCCCTATAGATATGCAGGGCGGGTTCTCCCCCGCCCCCCCTCCCTATAGATATGCAGGGCGGGTTCTCCCCCGCCCCCCCTCCCTATAGATATGCAGGGCGGGTTCTCCCCGCCCCCCCTCCCTATAGATATGCAGGGCGGGTTCTCCCCCGCCCCCCCTCCCTATAGATATGCAGGGCGGGTTCTCCCCCGCCCCCCCTCCCTATAGATATGCAGGGCGGGTTCTCCCCCGCCCCCCCTCCCTATAGATATGCAGGGCGGGTTCTCCCCCGCCCCCCCTCCCTATAGATATGCAGGGCGGGTTCTCCCCCGCCCCCCCTCCCTATAGATATGCAGGGCGGGTTCTCCCCCGCCCCCCCTCCCTATAGATATGCAGGGCGGGTTCTCCCCCGCCCCCCCTCCCTATAGATATGCAGGGCGGGTCTCCCCCGCCCCCCCTCCCTATAGATATGCAGGGCGGGTTCTCCCCCGCCCCCCCTCCCTATAGATATGCAGGGCGGGTTCTCCCCCGCCCCCCCTCCCTATAGATATGCAGGGCGGGTTCTCCCCCGCCCCCCCTCCCTATAGATATGCAGGGCGGGTTCTCCCCCGCCCCCCCTCCCTATAGATATGCAGGGCGGGTTCTCCCCCGCCCCCCCCTCCCTATAGATATGCAGGGCGGGTTCTCCCCCGCCCCCCCTCCCTATAGATATGCAGGGCGGGTTCTCCCCCGCCCCCCCTCCCTATAGAATATGCAGGGCGGGTTCTCCCCCGCCCCCCCCTCCCTATAGATATGCAGGGGCGGGTTCTCCCCCGCCCCCCCTCCCTATAGATATGCAGGGCGGGTTCTCCCCCGCCCCCCCTCCCTATAGATATGCAGGGCGGGTTCTCCCCCGCCCCCCTCCCTATAGATATGCAGGGCGGGTTCTCCCCCGCCCCCCCTCCCTATAGATATGCAGGGCGGGTTCTCCCCCGCCCCCCCTCCCTATAGATATGCAGGGCGGGTTCTCCCCCCGCCCCCACTCCCTATAGATATGCAGGGCGGGTTCTCCCCCGCCCCCCCTCCCTATAGATATGCAGGGCGGGTTCTCCCCCGCCCCCCCTCCCTATAGATATGCAGGGCGGGTTCTCCCCGCCCCCCCTCCCTATAGATATGCAGGGCGGGTTCTCCCCCGCCCCCCCTCCCTATAGATATGCAGGGCGGTTCTCCCCCCCCCCCTCCTCCCTATAGATATGCAGGGCGGGTTCTCCCCCGCCCCCCTCCCTATAGATATGCAGGGGCGGGGTTCTCCCCCGCCCCCCTCCCTATAGATATGCAGGCGGGTTCTCCCCCGCCCCCCCTCCCTATAGATATGCAGGGCGGTTCTCCCCGCCCCCCCTCCCTATAGATATGCAGGGCGGGTTCTCCCCCGCCCCCCCTCCCTATAGATATGCAGGGCGGGTTCTCCCCCGCCCCCCCTCCCTATAGATATGCAGGGCGGGTTCTCCCCCGCCCCCCCTCCCTATAGATATGCAGGCGGGTTCTCCC
This sequence comes from Mixophyes fleayi, assembly GCF_038048845.1. NCBI lineage: Eukaryota > Metazoa > Chordata > Amphibia > Anura > Limnodynastidae > Mixophyes > Mixophyes fleayi. Next base: position 44,767,812 of record NC_134413.1, on the reverse strand, counting down.
CGCCCCCCCTCCCTATAGATATGCAGGGCGGGTTCTCCCCCGCCCCCCCTCCCTATAGATATGCAGGGCGGGTTCTCCCCCGCCCCCCCTCCCTATAGATATGCAGGGCGGGTTCTCCCCCGCCCCCCCTCCCTATAGATATGCAGGGCGGGTTCTCCCCGCCCCCCCTCCCTATAGATATGCAGGGCGGGTTCTCCCCCGCCCCCCCTCCCTATAGATATGCAGGGCGGGTTCCCCCCGCCCCCCTCCCTATAGATATGCAGGGCGGGTTCCCCCCCGCCCCCACTTACCTGTAGTTGAGTAGTGCTGGCCAGCGTCGCTCCTCTGCTCCTCAGATCAGCAGACAGAAAGTGAAGACGTCCTGCTTCCTGTCTGCTGCACAGCAACAGGTAGCCTAGCGATTGGCTGCCTGTTGCTAACAACTGACCACCAATGCATTTCATCGTGGAGCACCAGACCACGGTGCCACGAGTCGGGGGAGGGGCCGATTTTTTTTTTTTTTTTTTGCTCCTGTGTCCCCTGCTGGGCCCCCCGAGACCCGCTAGGCCCTAGGTTGCCTAGCGGTAAATCCGGCCCTGCCCCCTATGAGTGATTTAAATTGTGTATATTTTATTGCAATACATTATTACAGTGATTCCTCATGTACTAAATGATCTGGATTTACAGCCTACCAGGATGCCACTGTGCGCTTGGCACAGATTGTCACCCATTATCTGGGTAGCTCAGGTTACTTTGGTTAAAAGTGTCCAAAAACAAAAAACATGCGGCTAAACTTATTTAGAATGTTAAACTGATGAGATATTTTCTCAAAACACGTTATAGTCCTTATTGCTTTGCAATTCAGGAGTTATTTAAATGTGTTCAAACTTCTTTCTGCTTTCAGCTTACAGCCTTGACTCTTCTGAAAAGAGAAGATTTCTCCAGTCTAAGTGTGCTGCTCTCAAACAAGTTCAAACCCTTGAGACGTCTTCTTCTGTTGCTGGGATGGACCCACCTCAATAGTATAGAGTCTGCCAAATCACTCTTGCACATTATGCACAAAAATAAAGTAAGTTTAATAAGTCGAAAATAATCTTTCAGTTAAGAGTATATTGTCTAATAGCTTAATGAAAGTATCATAAAAATACTGAAAAGTCCAGCAATTGTTCTTGTGTTGCTTACATGGAATGGTCCCATAATGAGTTGAACATTAGAGCTTGATATTTTTTTTATTATGTTGTCTGCTAATGACGGGGGTTTTTTTTTTTTTTTTTGTAGTTTGGCTTGACTAGCTAAATTTCTCCAAATTGTTGCTTCAATCGTTTGACAAGTCAACTTCATCAAAACATCGACTAGGGCTTTTGCACACCAGTATACAGCACTAATTAGACTGGTTGATTAGGGAAAATTGGGTACATTTTTTTTTAAAAAAAAGAAACCAAACCTGTTTGTAGTGCAAGTGTTTTGTTTGACCATTTAAAAGAAAAGGATAATGTTCTAAATTGAATAATTGTTAAAATTACAAATTCAAAATTTTTAAGAATGTAGTGTGCAAAAAATCTTATTTAAAACCAAAGTAATCTTCTAATAAATATCCAAGTCCTGATGGCTATAGCGGGGGGTATTATAAATTAAGACATAACTTGGTTCTTTTTTTGATTTCCTTGTTTCAGAAACTATAAAGATAATGTACCTTATCCCAAATTTAATGAGGCCCCAGCCATCTTTATCCCTAAACAGAGAGAGAACCCGGAGGTGGTTTAGTCTTCTAGGTCTATCACCTTACTAAATTTGGTTTTTAACATTTTGGCCAAAGTAATGGAAAATAGGCTGCAAAGTGTTCTGCCGGATTTGTTTACTTCTCATCATCTGGGTTTTACCAATAATAGACACTCTGTGAAAGGGGTTAGAGCTGCCAAAGCTGCTGTTGTGGCAGTAAAGGCCTCATAAAAGAAAATTCCTGATATTTTATTAAGCCTTTACGCTGAAAAGGCCTTTGATAGGGTCTCTTGGAAACCTCTTCAGATGGTTTTGCATTAGTTTTTATTTATACTACCGTGAAAACTTCTATTTTTTTTTTATTTATTTAGCTCTCCAATAATTATGATTTAAGGTACTAGACAGGGTACTATCACCATTTTTGTTTAATCTGGCATTGGATCCCCTTCTTCGTATTATACGCTCACATCCTTGTTTGTCAGGTATCCATATTGGGTGTCATGAGATTAGAGTGGTTGCTTTTGCAGATGATTTGTTTTTCTATCTGACCCACATTATACCTTGACTCCTTTACTTCAGAAAATTGAGGAGTTTGGTATCGTGTCAGGCTTTCTGATAAACAAATCTAAATTGATGGCGCTGAAGGAATACTAGGTGCTCCATGGCGGCTGGCATGGAGCGCATAGGATTCATTGTCTTGGGCTAGTAGGTCCCTTACATTATTAAGGGTTCAATTGCCAAAAAATGTACATGATATACCCCTTAATATGAGAAAGGTGGTCAAGGTGGCAATTGATGAAATGGTTTGCTGAAAAGACTTCCCGTCTAAGTCACGCAAAGTTTATCAAAATGATCGTCTTTCCTAAACTTTTATTCCCGCTAGAAATGTTGCCTAATCTATTGTCGCCAACGGATGAACGGTTGTTAAATAAGGAAATTCGACTTTGTATTTGGCAATCAAATCGGCCCAGTATAGGTCATTTAAGCTACATCAGAGTGTATCTGGTGGGGGTATAAAATTTCCCTAACTTAAAATTGTATGGATACGTAGTCACCCTACGCTACATCAGGGACTGGTTGCATGCAGGTAACTCTTCTGTTAATTATGACGTAGAGCAATCCTTTCTGATGGATGTCCACTTGACTGCCTTTCTTCACCTTTACAAACATAATATCTGTGGAGATTTGAGACAACCCACTTTTGATGACAGCCTGGAAGTGTTGAAATTTTATTCACCAGAAGTGTAATCGTCTCTCCCTCTATCTACCTTTTCTACATAATCCTGAATTTCAACTCAGTCAGGCCTTTTTTCCCTTTAATGATTGGCAGTTGAGGGGTATTGTTTGCGTAAAGTCATTGGTAAATACTTCCGCAGGTTATAGAAAAATTTGAACTACCCCATCCATATGTTTGCGATATTCCAGGCCAGATATGTACATAGTGTGCTGGATTCGTTATCTACTGGGGATTGGAGTAATGACCTTCATTTGATGCTGGATTAGCCCCTCTCTGGTAGAAATGTTATTTCAACACATTATAAAATATTAAGAAGTCTTATGACTTTACTAAGATACATTCAGTACTGTCTTAATCTTTCCCCATATATCCTTAGAATATAGTTCTCAAGACATTGTACTTGTAGAGAAATGTTTTATAATATTTTTCATATGGGGTACTTGTCTCCACATCGCAGGTTTATTATAGGGCTTACACAGTTTAGTGGATGCCCTAAGTGTAATGTAAACAAAGCTTTCTTCTTCCATTGTATGTGGGAGTGTCCATACATAAGATGATTTTGGAGGCAGGTGCATGTGTTTGCTTCCAATGTTCTTTTAAACTTTGTCCTTCCCTTGACTTCGGAGTGGGCCATTTTGGGTATCACTCCTAAGTCACTTAAAATGACAAAGGGTAGTAGGAAACTATTGCTGATCATTTCTGCAGCTGCTAGGAAAAGCAAACAACAAATTCAGTCCAGTTTTAAATGTATGTCTTTGCATGAAACTAGACCCTTGATGGATAATCCTCTGGTTGTTTTGGATGAACAAAAATATCTGTATATGCTTAGGAGGGGTGTTTGACCTTGATTGTATGGTCCTGGAGGTGTTGGATGTAGTCAGTTGATTATTTTAGACACCTGTTATGTTTCTGGGGTAAGTTTGACTGTGCCTGGGCTCTGACTTTGGAGCACATTCTTGTTGTGTTTTTTTTTTTTTTGTTTTTAGTATGTGTGTTTTTTGTTTTTTATTTAGTAATTTGAGATGTACCTTTTTTTGAAAAAAATTGTTGCACCTATAATTGTTGATTATGACATGTATGTACTTTTATATGCACGTTTGCTTAATGAAACAAAATAATAAAATAATAAAACCAAAGTAAAACAAGTCCTACAGGTTTTTTAAGTGTAAAATGTGTTAATGAAAAAATTATTGATTTAAAGAGATCTTGCTAGTACTCCAGTTTCTGAAGGGAGGATCTCTCTATTTTTAAGGTGCTGCTTGCTGTATCCTCAAGGCCCTTGAGTCTTGTGTATTATTAATTTTATTATTATTATTATTATTATTATTATTATTATTATTATTATTATTATTATTATTATTATTATTATTATTATTATCAGGGGTAGGCCAGAGACAGGTTTATCTTTTGTAGTCTATGGATAGAATTCCTTTCCTTTTCACCTTGGCTGATCCGGCAGAATGACTGCTCTTAATTTTATTAATGTTAATATGCAGAGACCTAATGTTCTGTTTGTTAATTAATCTTTACATATTGGTGTTTCTTTTTCTACTTTTAGTAAAATATAATAAAGATAAATCTTTTAGATATACTACTGCTATGTATATGCATTTTATGCAGTTTCATATTAATAGACAAGTTTATCATTTATGTAATATATGTAGCAGCTGTTTTCTAGTTTTGTTATTAAGCTAACAATGACCATGATATCAGTTGGTTGACATTTCACTCTCTGATGCAATCTGTTATCTCTGTGAGAGAGGAGATATAATAGAGATGTAAGGCAAGGGAACTATAGCTTGATGTGCAGGGTCATGTTGTATTGCCACCAGGGCCAGACTGGAACTAAAAATCAGCCCTTGCATTTAAAGTACACAGCCCCACCTCAGTTGCAGCAGGAAAGAAACTATGAGCCGCCTCACAGCGGCGGCGCAGAGAACAGCGTGACTACATTGTGTTGTGGGTGTGGCCAACATGGGGCATTGATACTTAAATTATAATAAAACATTACATTTATCACACCCTGCCAGCCACATCACGCCATCTCCCCAGGCATATTATGACACCCCCAGCCTAATGTACTTATTGTCACGGGCACTAGGAGTCTTTGCCCAGGATATCACCAGATGATGGACTTACCAGAGTAATATAGTTGGTACTATGGTTCTCTGGTAGCAGGGTGGCAACGGAACAGGAGAAACAGCAGATGGTGAGAGAATGCTCGAGGAAAGTCTATGACTAGCAGCAACTGGTAATGAGTAGATGAATGTACATGAGGAACCAGATGGACAAGGAAACGTGAGGAAAGTCAGTGGTCTGCGTATAGCAAATTGTACCACTGCTATATATATGTGAGGAGGGGCACGAGGAGATGAATGTAAAGCAGAGTATACACGGGGCACACAGAACTGGATCCCACGATGATATCCACAATACAACGTCAATGGTAACAATAGCTTCAGTGGATAGGAGGCTCCGGAGGAGAACACAACTCAGTCCAGATGGATATGCAATACAAAAGCAAAGTCAATGGAAAGTATGCATACCGCGGTTCAGGAGAGCAGGCTGTCAGAGAGACGTGCAGGGATACCTGAACGGCTGAAGGCCGGCAGGAGGAGAGACCACTGGAGGGTGGAAGCGGTAATCAGGTTGGTGCAGCGCACGGCAGGTAATCCAGAATCAACGAAGCAATACTCAGGAAGCAGTAATAAGTGGAACTGGAAACATGAAGAACACGGGAGAGTTGAGGCTGTCTGGAACCCTGTAGTAGTAACGGAGGCAGCGGAGAGCTGACACGATAAACCCAGGAGAGTTGAGACGATCAGGAACTCTGTAGTAGTAACGGAGGCAGCGGATAGGAATCAGCTGAGTGCAGGCACGATGAACACAGGAGAGTTGAAGTGGTCTGGAAACAACAATAGCAGTAAACAGGAATCAACAGGAGTTGAATACACGAGGAACACAGGAAGACCTTCAGAGGCTCATGGGGAATGAGACTCCAAGATCAGGCAACCAGGTAATGATCACAGGTGGTTTAAATAGGGAGGGTTGCCTGATCATCCAATCAATTAAAAGCAACAGGTACTGAAGGTTTGATAAGGGCTGCACATGCGCAGACCCTCAGGATGGCGGACAGCCACGGTTCCTGAACACACGGGAAATGGCACTCACAGTCCGGTGAGTGACACTTATCTATGCTTCTGGTGCTGCTGACATCCATTAGGGTGGGAACTTCCTGTAGAGTGAGCAGGGAAGCTCTTAGTCTAATGAGATTACCAAATCTTGTAAGATTTAGAGCTCCTCGGCTTGCTCTGCAGTCTGTGTCCTGTCCGGGAACTGGGAGCAGCTATCAGTTCCCTTCCCCTAACCAGAGGTGGATTAAGGCTCAGGGGGCCCAGGGTATTTAAGACAACAGGGCCCCTATTATTTAACATGGTTATCATTTTAGACAAATACACAGACACTACTGTTAGAAGCACACAGCTCTGCCTTCACAAGCCTTACGTTGTGAAGCGAGACATACCTCCCAACTGTCCTTGCAGTCGGACCAAATCCTGACTAAGTGAAACAGTCGCCCAAATTCAGGACTGCCCCACCAGATTCAGGACAGTTGGCAGACTGTCCTGCTCTCTCCTACCTGTCTTGGTCACTTTCACCACTTGTAGCAGCTGGTTTCTTTAGCTCAGTTCCTTCTTGTCTTGATCCTGGAATATTGGATGCCCTATTTTGAAAAAAAAAATGGGTACATGAGATTTAGAAAACTCCACCCAACTATTGTTAAAACAATAGCACTCACGTTTTATAATTAGGCCTCCCTCAAGTCCCCACAATAATAATATTCACATTTAATAATTAGACCTATTTCCCTCCAACAAGCCCCAACATTAAATTAACAGTGTACACATTTGCTCAAAACATATTTCCCTCCCTCCAAACAGTCCCAGCAATACATTTTAAATAGCATTAAAATTTAATAAATATAACAATTTTCCACAACCATCCCCAGCATTAAATTAAAGGTTCCTTCACCTCACCTTAAATTATTAGCCTCCACCGACACTCCACCATTAAATAGCCTACCTGCCACATTATATTAAAATCCTCCCTTCCCTCACATATTATATTAAAATACTACACACACACACGCGCGCACACTATATGAACATGGCCAAACACACGCGCACACTATATGAACATGGCCAAACACACGCGCACACTATATGAACATGGCCAAACACACACTCGCTCACTATTGCCACACTGACACTTGCCTTGTTACAGCCGAGCAGCAGCATCACCTTCCTGCGCGCTGCTCGGCGAACGGAGAGTCAGTGAAGTACCGCCTATGCAAGTAATCACATGGGACGGCACCTGTCACGTGATGCCGTCCCAGGTGATTACTTGCATAGGCGGAACTTCACTGACTCTCCGTCCGCCGAACAGTGCGCAGGGTGCTGCTCGGCAGGCATGCGGACTGGCCCATCGGCTCCTCTGGCATTTGCCAGAAGTGCCAGATGGCCAGTTTGGCCCTGATTACCAGTGACATACATTGTATATCAATATTGGTCTTTTTTTTTATCCATACTGGGTTGGGAATCTTTTTACATGGTTTTTATGCAATATTTGTAATATGATTGCAGCTGTGAGAAACAAACGGGCTCAGAAGCAGTGACATAATCCTTTTCTTGTTCAAAGTCCTCGCCGACCTTGTTGCTAATAAGCAAAGAATCATTATCGTAATAAAAAGCCTATATAAAAAGGAATCCATAAAAGTAATGATTTTATTCTATTATTTTCTGCCCTAAATTATCAGGAAAATGGGCTGAAATTTTGTTCAGCTGATGCTAATTATTCTTGGCATCACCATTTGTGATTTCTAAATTAATATGGTGGTATCCTAGCCCCTGTAACCTTGGTAAGGTGCTATGTGGGCTCCTGGAATTATTCTGGTAGACGTTCTCTGACATAAGGAGTACTGATCAGCTAAAAATATCCTGTTATTATATTGGGTGTTCTGCAAAGGCTCTTCAGTGGCACAATAGCAGCTGTTCACTCTGCTTTAGATTGATCTTCCAATTTGCAGAGTTATGGACTATATGCATACATATTGGGCAGGGTTTATACATATTTGCAATCGGGCACAGAGCTCCTCGCTGGTCATGTAAACAGCTTCTGATTCTGGATCCCTGTAGCCCAGCAGAGTGTAGCAGGACTTAGCTCTACGCACTCTGGGTCCCAGCGCAGGTAAGTGAAGCCTAGCGCTCATTTTACCAGCACCTCTGCCAGCAGTCTTCAATAGGGGACATATTTTAATAGGAAATGACAGGCCAGTGTGGATGTTGGTGCAAACTGAGGACTGAAGGAGAGGGGTGAGTGACAAGCAGCCTCTCTCTCTCTCTCTCTCTCTCTCTCTCTCTCTCTCTCTCTCTCTCTCTCTCTCTCTCTCTCTTTAAACCGCTGGCCGGCAGCGCTAAGCTCCCCTAGTCAACGAGCAGGAGGCTGTGAGGGGGAGTACTAGAAGCGGCAGAAGCAGCGCTCACACTCGTGGAGGTGAGCGACTGCCCTGCCGGACACTATCGCTGGGCACTCTGTGGGTGAAGAGGCATGATCCCGGGCTCTGGGGACCGAAAGCGCTCCTGAAAGCCGACAGCCAGGTCAAATTCCCCGCGATTTTCTAGCTCCTGGCGCCCATTGGAGGATGGCGCCAGAGAGCTCTCGGGAGGCAGAGTATGACACTACAGGAAGGGGGGGAGTAAAAGCACTCCTTCCCGCGCGGGTGCCGCCATTACAGCTGTAGTTCCCGGAAAGCCTGCATTATATTAACCTTTGCTCTGCCTCTCTGCTCCCAGAAAGAACCTAATTGCCCTAATCGCTGCACTGTATCTCTAGTGAGCATTGGGGGGGATCCTGTATTGTGGGCTTGTATAATCTTGTGAGGTTTTTCTGTGAATCAGAGATTTTCACAGACTGTACTAATATTGGAACTTGATTGTATTTGGAGTGGTGCTGTTCAGAGACTGCCTAACACAGATCTCTTCAGTTTAGTCGCCTTAAGTTGTCTGCATTACTTTTAAGAATTATTTTAAGAAGCAGAACAATGGCGGAGAAGGGGACAGCAAAAGGCAAGGGGGCTTCTGCGCCGGCTGCATTGTATTTTGCCTGTTCAAAATGTAACAATAAACTTTCTGTTGCCCACACAGACCGAGACGCCCTTTGCGCAGCTTGTTCGGCTGACGCTCAGAGGCAGGATGTTTCAGCCCAGGAGGGATCCTCTGCAATGGTGGAACCACCCTGGATGCGGTCCTTTTCTTCGGCTATGGAGAAAATGACGGCCGTGATGCTGCGAGCAATAGAGGTACGTGACAACACTACCACACTTACACTTGCAGGCAGCCAGTCTGCCGAGAATATTCACACATCACAGGCAGGGTCCTCTCACGGGCAAGACAGGCCAGTATCTATTCCCCAGAGGGGTAAGAGGCCCGTTTCTGACGCAGATCTGGAGATAGATTAGCTTTCGTATCACTCATCAGCCGAGGAAGGTAAGGTAGCTATTGACCCCGAGGGCGAGGCTATCTATGAGGCTGACTCTGGCTCCACAAGTGTGGATAGTCTTATTTTGGGCATCAGGCATGCCTTAGGGTTAGCTGACCCAGAACCCGTGGTACCTAAGGGTATATCCTTGTTTAAAAGACCTAAGGCTCAGCTAGCTATTTTCCAGCATTATTGGAGATTATGTCTGAAGCTTGGCGCAAGCCAAATAGACAGTTCATGACGCCGGGAAAGTTTAAGTCTCTTTATCCGCTGCCCCCTGAGGATACAGCAAAATGGGAAACTTCGCCTAGGGTGGACACCCCGGTAGCCCGGTTAGCTTCATCCTCAGCTATCCTTGTCCAAGAGCGGATAACCCTTAAAGATTACACTGATAAAAAGTGTGATCTGGCTCTTCGGTCATCTTATACCGCTGTGGGGAGTATGATTAGTCCTAATATGGCTGTAGCATGGCCCAATAAGGCCATGCAGTTATGGATGGAGGCGTTAATTAAGGGCCTCAGAGATAACACTCCGCGTACTGACCTACTAGATCTAGCAGAGCAGGTACTTGAAACTTCGGAGTATGTGGCGAATGCTGCCATGGATGCTGTGTCAGTGAATGCTAAGGCCTCGGCTCTGATTATAGCAGCTCGTCTGGACGCAGACTCTAAGAGAGCTTTAGAGAATTTACCTTTTGATGGGCTAACTCTGTTCGGAGCTGAGCTCGAAAGGGTTATTCGGGACAACACGGGAGGTAAGAGTACGGCTCTACCTACGGTTTCGGTCAGGCCCTGTCAGGGTAGATATCGCTCCTTTCGGAGCTTTTCCCGAAGGGCAGGTGCCCCTAGTCGAGGGCATTCCTCAGCTCCCAGATCTTCGGCCATTAGAGGCAGAGGAGGTAGAGGTACAGCAAGGAGAGGTCCGGCTCGTCCAGGGGACAAGCCCTCCACGTGACTTCCAGAAGGAGCGAATCAGGTGGGGGCACGACTTCTTCAATTCAGGAATCGGTGGTGGAAATCCACGACCGATCTCTGGGTTCGGGGAGTTGTGTCCCGGGGCTATGTCATAGATCTAGCCCACCTACCCCTCACAGGTTCTTCGTCACTCCTCTCCCCTCTTGCCCCCGCAGACGTGTAGCCCTTCAGGAAACCATGCTAAAGCTCCTGGCGGCTCAAGTAATAGTTCAGGTTCCTCCTATAGAAAGGGGGCGAGGTTTCTATTCAAACCTCTTCCTGGTGCCAAAACCAGACGCAACCTTCCGGCCCATCCTGAATCTTCGGTCCCTAAACAGGCAGGTGAAGGTTCAAAAATTTCACATGGAATCCCTTCGCTCTGTGATAGCAGGAATAGAGAAAGGGGAGTTTCTGGCATCATTAGACATCAAGGACGCTTACCTTCATGTCCCAATCTGGGAAGGACACCAGAGTCTCCTTCGGTTCGCAGTAGGAAGGGCGCACTTTCAATTCAGGGCTCTCCCCTTCGGCCTAGCTTCCGCGCCCAGAGTCTTTACAAAGATCATGGCGGTCATGGCAGGTCTATTGCGACAGAAAGCCATTACAGAGGTTCCTTACCTAGACGACCTTCTGCTGAAGGCACCGTCTGCGGTTCTACTATCCCAACATATTCAGACTGTCACGCAGTTTCTACAAAGTCATGGTTGGGTGTTGAATTTTCCCAAGTCATCGCTAGTACCAGCTCAGCAGATGCGCTTCCTGGGACTGTTGTTTGATACTCAGTCTCTGAGGGTCTATCTGCCAGCAGAGAAGGTCTTAGCCTAACAGACAAAGACCAGAGCCATGCTAAGGAAGAGGAAGGTCTCGGTTCTCTGTTGCATGAAGCTCCTGGGGACGATGGTCTCCGTATTCGAGGTAGTTCCATTTGCTTAATTTCACTCCCGTCCACTTCAAGCAGAGATCCTGCGGAAGTGGTTGGGGTCCCAGACGAATTTGGAAAAACAGATGGTTTGTCTATCCACAGCCACGAGGCTATCTCTGGTCTGGTGGACGTCTCGGTCAAACTTGGAGAAAGGCCAATCCTTACAGGTGTGGTCGTGGACTCTAGTCACAACAGACGCCAGTCTGTTGGGTTGGGGGGGAGTAACAGGAACCCTGAGGCTTCAGGGTCTCTGGTCCCCTCAGGAAGCTCGTCTTCCAATAAACATTCTGGAGCTCAGAGCAGTGTACAACACCCTGATAGGAGCACAGAATTTTCTAAGAGGAAAACCTCTTCAGATTCAGTCCGACAACGCCACCACAGTGGCGTACATAAATCATCAGGACGGCACTCGCAGCGCAGCTGCTATGCGAGAGGCCACACGCATACTAGCATGGGCAGAACGTCAGGTTCCCAGGATCTCGGCCATTCACATTCCGGGGGTGATGAATTGGGAAGCAGACTTCCTCAGCAGACACACTCTTCATCCCGGGGAATGGGCTCTAAACAGTCAGGTATTCTCCCTGCTGGTGGAGCGGTGGGGTCGTCCGGAAATAGATCTGATGGCGTCCAGGCTGAACCATCAGGTGCCGCGATATGGCGCAAGAGCACGAGACCCAGGGGCAGACATAGTAGATGCCATGTCAGCCCATTGGCAGTACAGGTTGGTGTACATCTTCCCACCCATTCCAATGATTGCGCGGGTGCTGAAGAAGGTGAAGAGGGAGAAGGTTCCCGCGATTTTCATAGCTCCATTCTGGCCACGCAGAGCGTGGTTCTCCGATCTGCTGTTTTTAGCAGGATCTCCTCCATTTCGGCTTCTCATACAATCAGATCTGCTGGTTCAAGGCCCATTCCTTTACCAAGGTTTGGATCAGCTGAGTTTAACGGCCTGGCTATTGAAACCCTAATACTCAAGGCTAAGGGCTTCTCTCAAGAGGTCATCAACACCATGATTAGAGCTAGAAAGCCCGCATCATCTTCCATTTATTACAGAGTATGGAAGACGTATATTGTGTGGTGTGAGTCTAGAGGGTTTCATTCGTCAAAATTCAGGATTTCCCGGGTCCTGGATTTTCTTCAGGACGGGGTGCAGAAAGGTTTGCGGCTCAGTTCCCTCAGGGGCCAGATATCCGCTCTTTCTGTCTATTTTCAGAAAAAGATCGCTGGATATACAGACATTAAGACTTTTTTGCAGGGAATGTTGCGGTTACAGCCTCCTTTTTGTCATCCTGTTGAGCCCTGGGACCTAAACTTGGTTCTGCGGGCTCTTTCTAAACATCCGTTTGAGCCTTTACAGTCTGTGGACTTAAGGTATCTTACATGGAAGACAGCATTTTTATTGGCCATAGCTTCAGCACGGAGGGTGTCTGAGCTTGGGGCTCTTCGCTGTGACCCTCTTTTTTCTGATTTTTCACTCAGACAGGGCAGTCCTTAGGACCAAGCCATCCTTTGTTCCCAAGGTGGTTTCGAGATTCCACCTGAATCAGGAAATTGTTGTCCCGGCTTTCAAGGAAAGAAGGGACTCTTCAGTAGGGTCTACGCAGCTTTTAGATGTGGTGCGGGCTCTACACATTTATGTAGACCGTACAGCGCAGGTTAGAAAGACCAGAGATCTTTTCGTCTTATACGATGCCAACAAAAGAGGCTGGCCTGCTTCTAAGCAGTCTATTGCTCGGTGGATCACGTCCACGATTCGTGAGGCTTATGTTTCAGCTTCTCTAGCTGTTCCGCAGACTTTAAGGGCACATTCTACTAGGGCAGTGGGTGCCTCCTGGGCGGCTAGGCATGGCGCGTCGGCTGAACAGTTGTGTAGAGCGGCGACTAGGTCTTCCGTCCACACATTCACTAAATTCTACAGACTTCAGGGCTTTGCATCGGCTGATGCAAGCTTTGGTCGCAGGATTATGCGTGCAGCTGGTCCAGAGCATTCCCACCCTTAAGGAAGCTTTGGTATATCCCCAATGTCTCGCAGTGTCCCCCAATGGTAGGAAAGAGAAAAGGGGATTTTTACTCACCGTAAAATTTGTTTCTCTGACTCCATTGGGGGGCACTGCGCACCCTCCCTTGCTCTGTATATAGTTCTGTGTGTGAAAACTTTGGTTATGGTTCTTTATAATTTAAGACCTTGCCAGGTTATATTACCTCCTTTACATCACTCTTGGTTATTCAAAACTGAGGATCTCTCTGGAGAGGCGGGGCATAGCAGGGGAGAAGTCCCAGAATTTAACATTTTAAGTGACAAGAACTCCTGACCACCTACTATACCCCAATGTCTCGCAATGTCCCCCAATGGAGTCAGAGAAACAAATTTTACGGTGAGTAAAAATCCCCTTTTTTATGAAACACTTTTGATAAACACAAGAGCGTTCCTTTGTGAAATGCAAGATGTTACGTTTTTGGGATATGGAGTCCTGTGTGCACCAGAACGGTGTGACCCAACGCATTTCACGTTCCACATTACTTCATCAGGGGTGCATTGTGTGTAGTGATGGGTCGAAGTTGTATTTCCAATAAATAGTTCATATGGGTTGTCCTTATTCATCAATTTGGTTGATTCCTGGCCTATATTAATGGTCCCTGCCTCTATTGTAACTTATTATGTATCGCAAAGTCACTTTCTTTAGTCCTCCTCCTCCTTTTTTTTTTTTTCTTTTTAAACCATTCTTTGTAGACTTCTATTTAGAACCATAATGAAAAATGCGCAAAATGACAATGGAAAAAACAAAAATAAATATAATGAAAAATAAACCACGGTAGTCCCACCTTATTATTCTCAGCTGCGATCTGGGAGACCTGCCAGCCCCATCTCAATATTCCGGTGTCCTCTCTTCCTGTTCTACCTCTTTGGGGTAACTCTGCCTTTCCTCCTGGGCTCTCCTCTGACTTCTATAGTCCCTGGGTCTCTGCGGGAGTTCGATTTGTCGGAGATCTAATATTTCAAGGGGCCTTTATCTCCTGGTATGATCTACGCTCTAAATATCAAAGTCTCCATCCTAAATTTTACAAGTATTTCCAGTTACGACACTTTGTGGGCTCTCTCCTCGGTGGGTTCCTTCTCCCTCTCCCCTTCTTGATTTCCCCCCTTGAAACCTTGTGTCTCTCCTCACCTTTGGGTAAAGGTACGATTTCCTTTATCTACAGCTTAATTCTTGATGTTCTTTTACCTCTGGGTGGTAGGCATGAGAGGGAGTGGGAGAGGGATCTGGGCCCACCCCCAGAGGAGGATTATTGGGAAATCATAAGGGATCAAGTCGCTACCAGCTCTATTTCCACTTTGGTGAAGGAGAATGCATATAAAATATACTATAGGTGGTACTACACCCCTGACAAACTTACTAAAATGTTTCCCTCTAGCTCTCCATTATGTTGGCGGGATTGTGGTCAGATGGGATCTTTCTTGCATATCTGGTGGACCTGCCCTAAAATATCCTCCTTTTGGGATCGAGTTAGGACCCACCTTTCCTCGCTCCTTCCGTGTCCTGTCCGGAAAGACCCATGGTCTTTTCTTCTCTGTTATTCTCTGATTGATAATGATAGACAGTCTGCGAAATTGGCTTCCCATGTCCTTGCAGCTGTGCGATGCCTAGTGGCTAAGTCTTGGAAACAAGTTGTACCCCCCACTATGGCGGCCTTAAGATCCTATATTTGGTTTATTGCCCAGATGGAACAGATCACATTCCATCTACATGATAAGGATGATAAATTTCACCAGATTTGGGCTCCTTGGCTTTACTTATAACCCCTAAGCTCCTGCACCAACTCCTTCCTCCTAAGAGAACTACCTATGTTCATAGGTGACCTGACTCTTTAAGCTGTCCCCCCTTTTCCAGAGTAGTAAAAAAGATAAAAGGAAGAATGTTTTCTTTCTTTTTTCGGTGACGACCAGTGCCCCCCCCCCCCCCATACTTTACTATTATAAAATGTTACAGATTTTTGAGTAAAGTGGGTAACAATTGTATACTTGTTTGTTCAATGACAGTCTGTTGTTGTCTTTGATATTTGCTACTCAAATATTTTCTGTTACATTGACATTTACCTATGTTCTGTTTTTGTTTTCTGTTCTTTTTTTTTTTCTACTCCTGCAATGTTCTAATTGCTGATTCTTATCTGTATACCATTGCTATTTTTCAAAATAAATAGTTAAAAAAAAATTAAAAAAAAACCACGGTTAATCAACAGTGACCGTGACACAACTGTATAGTAGTTTTAATATGGTCCAGCAGGCAATGGCCTCACGGATTGGTCCTTGTTTTCCTTGGGCCTCAGACTACTGTCCTAATTTTCTTTGTGGTACATTAACTACCATGTTTTACAGTGGACAGTTATACATCATAGTATATTGGTGCAAGATTGCTCTTAATATCTTGTTTGGTTCATCTTCCTACATATATTGTGTTAGACATGGACAAAGATGTACTTATGCAAGTTGATACCACTTATCCTAATGTCCAACATGATTCTTCAGCCATTTATAGTAAGTTCATTTCTGTACTTTACTTTCTGTGTCCAGGTCAATAATGTATGTTGTATTCTTGTATATAAACACTTGGAGTTACTAATGTTCATAATTGTGAGTATCGACTCGCCAACATCACACTCCTGGTGTATATATCAAAATATCTATAATATAAATGTCTAGTGGCGTGTGTTAGTCTGTCTGTGTGTGTGAAAAAAATAAAACCAAGCTGCAGCGCCACCTGCTGGGCGGAGTTATACACTGACCTACTAAATTCTTAGTGTGTGTGGAAAAAAAAAATTCAGAAAGGGCTGAAATTTGGTATACTAAGATGTTTTTAATTTGTTAATTTAGTTTGTTAATTGTTAAAAGTGTTTATAAAGATTTAAAATATATATATATATATATATATATATATATATATATATATATATATATATATATATATATATATATATATTTCTTGAAGGAGAAGTGACAGTTGGGAGTGGTTGGTGGTTGCCGGGGGTGACAGTGGAGAGTGATTGGTGGTTGAGGCCTGGGCTATGGCCCAAATGCATGACAAGAACCTTTTTAACACCTTAAGTAGCTTGATTTGACTAGAATGCATGAGTATCATGCACGGGTTAACTTGTTCCAATATATGTTCCCATAAATGGACTGTATGTGCCTGGGAAGCTCATAGGTGATCTTCTGCTTATGATCACTCTACCTTTTGATATCATGGAGTATATACCTCACAATTAGTTAGGATGGTGGGAGAATGTTATGAGCAACATAGCATGAGAGTGATAGGTAAGGGATGGCTCATCTCTGGAACAATGGTGATAGTCTGCCAGACCCAGCTTGTCTTGCCTCGTCTTAAAGCGTTTGTGGGTAATAAGGATGAAGAAGTATATGTGACAAAAAAGTGTTGAGCTGCCATATCTCCTTGTCTTATTTTTGGTATAGACACATGAGGCTGCTAATGGTTTTGATGGCAGGGAACAGCTCCTTATGGGCCTAAGGTTTCCAATTTTCTCCTTTTTAGTTTGTGTGTAAAATGGTAAAGGATGCTAATTAAATGTCTATATGTAGGCGATTTTACTTAGAAGTTGTTGCATGTCAGTCTATATTTAGGTCTTTGGGTGTCAGGGTCTTTAATTAAAAAATCCACCTTTTAATTCTGACTTGTCCTTTATTTTCAGAAACTTCCCACCTGTCCAGTTTTTGTTGACTTTGAAGTGCCATAAGGAGATGTAGAGAGGAGTTACAGTTGTTAACTTTTTTAAATGGTTGGAAAAGCTGTGTTGTTCGGATCCTTTTTAAATGCAGATGTCTTCCCCAATTCAGGTTTTAACCCACATACTGCAAATTGCAGTTGCATTCTATTAAGTATACTTAATAGAATGCAAGACAATTGCATGACTAACTTTCTTTCACATTGTTTTGATGACCTGTCACTTTTGATTGGAATTGAGTGTTTGGTTTTGTGCTAGTACTGTTAGTCAATCTACAGTATTTGCACTTGCAACAGTGGAAGAAACCTGAAGTTTGTTTTGGGAGGAATACTCTTACAGTTCTCTTTGACAAGTTTTTTTTTTTTTTCTTTTTTGTAACATCTGGGGCCTTCCTAAATACTAGTGTTCTCCCCAGCACCTATTTCCCGGGTGCTCGGGTGTTTTTACTTGCCACCTGGTGGAGCCCAACAGTCCTTTTAATAATAGAATAAACCATTGTTTCTCCTATAAGAACAGGCACTATGTGAGCGCTACAGCCAGCAGTGTGTGTTAGACCTCTGACCACCAGTCTGACCAGTTCCTGGCAGATGTGGGCAACAATGCCCCCACCTGGCTACTTCTTAATGCTTCCTGGCTGGCAACATTTTCAGTGAAGAACACTATTATATCAGGATGATCTGATAAGAGTACTTTTAGGTTGTCATCTTTAATAAGGATTAAAATTAAAATATCTGCATGATTTTTTTTTATCTTATTAGTGTCTTTTTCATCATCAACATTTATATCGCGCCAGTAGTGCTTTACAATTTGGAACAAACACCAATAAAGCAATACTGGGTAATATATACAGACAGAGAGGTAACAGAGCCCTGCTCGCAAGCTTACAATTTATGGAACAATGTTTGTTACATAAGGGTAAGTGCTGCATCATATTCCATATTTTTCCAGCTAGAATGCAAAGGTATCAAGTATTGTATTGAATGGGCTGTATGCTCAGTCACACAGCAATGTTGGTCAGAGAGTTGTCTTGTATTAGCTGGGTAGAGGGTGGTAATGGGGCTAATTTCGGGAGATTAAGATGGTGGTTGAATATTGTCCACATAGAGATGATACTGAAATCCAAAGGAACTTTATTAGTTTTCCAAGAGATTGGTGTAGATAGAGAATAGCAGAGGACCTAGGACTGAGGCTTGCTAATAAAGGAAGCGAAGTAGAGGTGGATCCAGAGAAATTAACACTGAAAGAGCGATTAGATAGGTAGGATGAGAACCAGGATAGGACAGTAAATATAAGACCTAGGGATTGTAGCGTTTGTATAAGGAGAGAGATCAGGAGTGTCAAATGCAGCGGAGCTATCCAGGAGAATTAGAATAGAATAATGGCCTTTTAGTTTTTGCTGTGGTCAGATCATTGACAACCTTGGTCAGTGCAGAAATTTTTATCATGTCCCCCACCAGAGATATTAGGGGTCAATTTCGGTGAAAAAAACGGAAAATCGACCATTTCAAAGTGCTCTAATGACAAAAAAGTAGACAAGATAGACAACTCAAAAGTTGTCAGATCTTTGAGTATATAGTTATTCCCTAAAAAAGATTACAGCTCTGAAATTTTCTTCCTTCCCACTGGAATAAAATCCCAAAACTCTACTTTTCTGCATTTACCCCAAACGTAATCAACAGCGAAAAATGTCATACGTCATGATACAGAAATAGCCGCAATATTCATATGAAGGTAAATAGAAACCACCATTACTTTTATTTTTAACTGCTAACATACAGGGGTTATCACACACAAATATTTTTAAAAAAAAATGTAAAAAAAATCGTCAAGCAACCAATTAATTTAATTCTGGAAAATTTGATATGGATCGACCCTCCTGTAACTTGTTAGCTTTTAATGAAATATATTTTATTTTTTGTAGGTTCAATCTTTCTCTCTCTGTATTTTAGTAGGGATCTAATGCTTTTAAGTCCTGAAATGCTTTCTCTACAATAGCATCGTCATATAATTTTTCTTTGAATTTATGTTTGTTATACGTCCTCCTCTTCATAACTGTGGAGTTGCGTCTCAGTCTGTTAAACTGACCAGTTGGTCCATTAGCCAATTAGACAAGACAGTTTTGAAAAAAAAATATGTCTTGGTTCTTCTGGTGGTCGTTTTTTTCCGTACACTATTGCGATCCATGTGATTTACAATAGGTGGGATCTCCTAATCAGTATCCCATTCAAGCAGCTTGGTGCCACCCACCTCCAGATCATCTTGAACTGCTTTGGTTGGACTTTCAATTCTTCCAAGTTGCACTTTTTTTCAGTTCCAGGGGGATTGTTTTTTTGTCATTACCTAGTGTCCAGGGTATGCTTGCTGCAAGACCATTATGTAGTCAGGGGTGGCCAACCAGTCGGAGCCTATGAGCCAAAAAATACCTATAGATACGGCAAAGAGCAAACTTTACCGTTATATATGTATGTGCACTACGTATACACAGTATAAACATGTGCATACATAACATGCACACATTCATTGAAAATGTAACATCATTTATAATATCTCGCTATGTGAAAAATAAGATGTGCAACATTGCCAAAATGTTCATAATAATCAACTCCACTCTTACCTTGCTGCTGTGTCCAGCAGAGGAGGGTTCAAAGGGAACTTAGTCTTTACACAGTATCTCACACTGCTTCTGTATTCACAATCTCTGTGAAGGGATCTGTTGAAGTGGGAATAATAAGACATAAATAGCCAACATGCTCTCAGACCTCTTCATATTCCCACCAGACCCCACCACGTGCCCCGTACAGGTCACTCAGCCTCTTACCACTTACCCGTCACACAGACGTTGGACCCCGCACAGAGGGAGGAGGGAGAGCAGACTACGCACTCTCCTCATCCTTCCCTGATTGGATACCAGTGAGAATGTGACCTCCCTGCGTTATGCAGAGGAGGTCACATGACACAGACTGCCCCATTGGAGCTTACTATCTAAATTCACACACATACAGAATAGGGTCAATTTTTGTCAGAAGCCAGTTAGCTTACCAATATGTTTTTGACTGTGGCAGGAAGCCAGAGCACTTGGAGGAAACCCACACAGACACAGGGTGACTATACAAATTCCACACATATCGAATCCTGGTTAGAATCAAACTCATGACTCCAGTGCTTAACCACTATGCCACCATGCCATGTTTGACTGATCTTTCTTTATACCTCTTTATGTGGTCATATTTGTGTCTTATTAATGTCCATCAGCAAGATGAACTAGTGGTTTAGTTCTGTTAATATCCATTTCTGATGGACCATTGATAAGAATCCTTTGCTATGCTTCAGTCATGTGTTCATTTAGATGGTGGTTTTCTCAGTTACTTGGGCAAACAGATGGCTAATAAATTTCAGAATCTAAACACCAGTTTAAAGCGTTTTTAAACAGATAATTAAAAATCAATTACACCACATCTTTTTCCCCATTTGCTTTTCTTTCCATCATCCTTATGGTTTTCTTGGGCTTTCCTGTATAGTTTTTGTTATTACTATTTTGGGTAATTGGCTCAAATTGACAGTAGATTTATTTTGACACTGGTTGGCTTGTTGGCATATTTTAATGTTCTATTTTCTCATCTGTATTTCTGGTTTTGGAAGTAACAAGTCATTTCTGCTGCCTGTATGAAATAGCCAGTTAAAAATTAGTTTTTCTCTTTCATCCAGTCTGGGGGACACTGCTTACCATGGGTTGTGGAGGGAGCTTGGGGAGTTGGCACCTAACTAGTTAACTTTTAGTACTGCCGGCAGACCCCTCCCCTCTACAATCCCCCTGCCCTCTCTTGTTCAGTTTTTTTTAGGTGCCCAGGAGTTGGGCAGTGTTTTTTAGTACTTAGAGTCATTTTAATTTTTTTTATTTCATTTTATTTTGTTCTTATTTTTTCTTACAGGTGGCAGCGCTGGAGTGTGTTATACTATAGAGAACACACTCACAGCTGTGCAGCGCAGGCATTCCTGTCAGATGAGAGCCAGCGGTTCTCACTGACAGGGACGGGAGAGAAGGAAGAAGAATGGGTGCCTGATTTAGGAGTGACAAGCGGTCTCACGGACTGCTGTCACTCCTCCAGCCTCCCCGATAACCGGCGCTGCCATTACAGGCATAGAGCGCCGGTTATCGGATACTTAAGATGCCAGCGGACATTTTGGATTGGGTCAGTCGGCGCTACGGAGAGAGGAGGAAGGGGACTATACCAAGATCTCCCCTTCATACATAGGAGGGGGGCATCGGGTATCTTTCGCTGCGGAGACCTCAGTCCTAGAGGTCTCCACTACTCTGCCACACTTACAAGAAGTTTTTTTTTTTTTTTTCACAAGAGGATCTGCTGCAGAGACAGCATTACTGAGGGGGGGGGGAGCTAAAGCATAGAGTTCCCCCCTCCTTCCAGAGAGAGATGGTCTATCCCAGCCTTCTGGCGCCAAGAGAAGCCCAGGAAGAGTGAACAGAGCGGAGGGAGCAGGCACAGGACACTGCTGTTGGACTTCTCCCCTTTGTGGCCTATGGGCTAAGTATCTGCTTTATTTAAACACATAATCCGTTTTTCTGTGTATAAACTGGGCTAGTAAAGGTTTACATTATAGTTCTCCTACTTGCCTAAATATTATATTGTGTTTAACAATTTACAAGTACAACTTTTATGACAAGATCAGTTGATCTCTCTCCCTCTCCCTCTCCCTCTCCCCCCCCCCCCCCCCTCAGCTAAATTTAACAATTAAGTCTGTGTGCTTGGTGTGCCTTCCTTTATAAAGATGACAGATAAGGGAAAGGGCCCTACAGCAAAATATTTCACATGTTCAAAATGTCATGTAAAATTACCTTGTGGCCAAAAGGACCCTTTGGCGCTCTGCTCTGGCTGCGAAGCAGGGGTTCCCCCTGCGCAAACCCAGCAGTTTGCAGCCCCACTGACGGAGGAACCGGCCTGGGTGGCCTCCCTGACAGTCGATTTCCTCACTTGCACAGATGGTTTTTCAATCTAATCCATTGCCATCTACTGTTGCAACTTCGGTGGCTAATACTAGCACACAGTTAGGTCTCCCGGCTTCCTCAGGTTCCATTGGAACGTCTATACCTGGACCTTCCTCATTACAGACTGCCCCATCCCCTGTTCCCACAGAACCGGCATGGTCTACAGTATTTATAAGGGGTTTGGATAAACTTTACCAGTTGCTTGATTCCCCAAACATCCCGCCTACTGAAAGAAAGAGGCCTAGATCTGAAAATCCCCTTATGGTCCTTTCAGACTCTGAGGAGTGTTCTGAGGATGAGGGGGCAATTTATTCCGATCCTGACCATGTTCAATCTTTGGAACAGGAAGAAAATCCCAAAAGCCAGTTTATTAATGATTTGGTTTTAGCGGTTAGACAGGCTTTGGACCTCCCAGAACCGGAGGATCCTACCCCTAGAGACAGAAGTCTCTTTAAGAAGGCCAAAAGGAAGGCTATCCGTTTTCCCCCTTCTGTAGAACTTAAGGACATTGCAGAAGGAGCATGGAAACAACCTGAAAAAAAGGTTTTCTGTTCCCAGAAGGTTCTCTTCCATGTATCCCTTGCAGGAGGAAGATGTGGTTCACTGGGAGAGTATTCCCAAAGTGGATATTCCTATAGCCCGATTGGCAAAACACACCTTACTTCCAGCTCCTGGTTCAGCGTCCCTTCAGGATGCCAATGACCGAAAAGTTGAATCCCAGCTGAAATCTATATTTGCGGCTGCGGGTTCTTCCTTTAGACCCACATTTGCTTCAGCTTGAGTTGCTAGAGCCATGGAAGTATGGGCAGACCAGTTGGCAGAGGCCTTACAGGACTCTGATTTACTCCTCCTGGCTTTACATTTGAAGGAGGCATCGGGGTACCTTTATGAGGCGGCCCAGAACACAGCGGCCGTCTCCTCTTCTATTCAGGCGGCATCTATTTCAGCTAGAAGGTAGCTATGGCTGAAATCCTGGGAAGGAGATGCGGAATCAAAAAAGTCAGTTGAAACCATTCCTTTTTCAGCAGCAGGTTTGTTCGGTCCGGAATTAGATACCTTGATCTCCCAGGCAACGGGGGGCAAAAGCACTTCCTTGCCGGTATTCCCTAGCAGGAGCCGAAACCCTCGGGTCAGCTCCTTTCGTCAGCCGTTTAGGGGGACCTCCTTGTCTAGAGGACAGACCTTTAGAGGTAGACAGCCAAATGCTCGAGGCTCCTCTTCTAGGGGGAGATCCTCGTTTACAGCTAGGCGCCAGGCCTCCAAGAACCAGGAGAAGCCTGCGTCCTGACGACCACTCTGTTCTCCTGGAGTGGGCGCCAGTGGGGGGTCGTCTGTCTTTGTTTCAGAAACAGTGGGCAGCGTCCTTCCAAGACTCTTGGATTCCGGGGCATTATATCAAGGGGGTACAGGATAGACCTGCTGGGCCCCATACCTCATTGTTTCTTCGTAACCCCTCTACCCCGAGATCCAACAAGAAGACAGGCAATACAAGATTGTGTCGCCTCTCTTCTTTCGCAGAGAGTTATCTGCAGGGTCCCAGACTACCAAAAGGGACGGGTTTTATTCAAACCTGTTCCTTGTCAAGAAGCCGGACGGCTCCTTCCGACCCATCTTAAACCTAAAGGGCCTCAATGTACACTTAAGGTTGGACAGATTATGGATGGAATCCCTGAGGTCGGTGATAAAAGGTTTGGAGAAAGATCAATTTATGGCGTCCATAGACCTAAAAGATGCATACCTCTACGTTCCCATTTGGAGCGACCATCGGTCCCTCCTCAGATTCACAGTGGGATCCTCCCATTATCAGTTTCGGGCCCTCCCCTTGGGCCTCTCCACTGCGCTGAGGGTTTTCACGAAGATCATGTCGGTGATGGCAGCACGTCTTCACCTTCTAGGAGTTCAGGTCGTGCCTTATCTGGACAACCTGCTCATCAAATCCTCCTCAGAGAATTGCTTACGTCATCACTTGTCCCTCACCTTGGCGGTTCTCGAGGGCCACGGATGGCTGATCAATTTAAAGAAATCCCAGATGGTTCCGTGTCAACGCATGGTTTTCCTAGGCCTCATCATGGACACCAGCCAGCAAAAGGTGTTCCTGCCTGTTGAGAAGGTCGCTTCAATTCAAAGCATAACAGCCCAGGTCTTGTCTTCTCCCAGCCCCTCAATCCACTTGTGCATGCGGCTGCTGGGAAAGATGGTGGCCTCCTTCGAGACTATTCCATTTGGTCGAGCTCATTCTCGATGTTTTCAGTGGGATCTGTTGACGAAATGGTCAGGATCCCACCTACGCTTAGATCTCCAGAGGATCTCTCTATCCCCGAGGACGAGAGAATCACTCCAGTGGTGGCTGATTCAGGATCACATGACGGTAGGCAGATCCTTCACTCCATGGTCATGGATCATAGCCACGACAGACGCCAGCCTGAAAGGTTGGGGGGCGGTAATCCTACACCTCCGGCTCCAGGGCCTTAGGGCCGATTCCTGAACCGACCAATCTATAAACGTGCTGGAATTGAAGGCTATTCTTTTGGCCCTCAGGAGAGGCCAGGCCCACCTCCAGGGCCACCCTGTCAGGGTTCAGTCCGACAATGCCACGGCTGTGGCATATATCAACAGACAGGGAGGAACCAGGAGTACAGCTTCAATGAAAATTGCAGCTCAGATCTTGATTTGGGCAGAACAATATGTTCCAGCAATATCTGCAGTATTTATTCCAGGAATAAAGAATTGGGAGGCCGACTAAGTCGAAACCAGATGATGCCGGGGGAGTGGTCACTCCATCCGGAAGTCTTTCAGTCTCTGGTTCAGAGGTGGGGTCTTCCGGACATAGATCTCATGGCCTCCAGACACAACAGGAAGGTTCTCGGGTTTTGCGCAAGGGCAAGAGATCCTTTAGCGAATCCTTTTACGTCATGACGATGTCATGGGAGTTCAGGATGGGATACCTGTTTCCTCCGATTCCCATGCTTCCTCGCGTTCTCAGACGAGTAAGGCAGAGCGGTCTGCCAGTAATTCTAATAGCTCCCTCAAAGCCGCGCCAAGTCTGGTACGCAGACATAATCTTTATGGCGGAAGGACAGGGGTTCTGTCTTCCGTCTCGAGACGGCCTTCTTCTGCAGGGTCCCTTCCGTCACCAGAATTTACCTCAGCTCAGTTTAACGGCATGGCTGTTGAAGCCAGCCTCTGGAGGGCTAGAGGTTTTTTCTCCAGTGTGGTGAACACTATGATGAGAGCTAGGAAGCCAGTTTCAGCTCGCATCTATCACCGGATTTGGAGAGCCTACATTAGATGGTGCGAAAATAGGACATGCCACTCGTCCTCTTTTCGCCTCCCTCGCTTGTTAGCTTTCCTTCAGGATGGCCTGGAAGCAGGTCTTAGGTTAGGTTCCCTAAAAGTCCAGGTTTCGGCACTTTCAGTATTTTTTCATATGAAATTAGCAGATTTGCCAGATATTAGGACTTTTCTCCAGGGAGTCTTGCATATTCAGCCTCTCTATGTTCCGCCTACAGCACCATGGGATCTCAACCTGGTACTGGATATGCTTAAGGGGCCTCCTTTTGAGCCATTCCGTGTGGCAGATTTAAAGTGGTTGACCTGGAAGGTCCTTTTTTCTTTTGGCTATCACATCCGCTTGAAGAGTTTCGGAATTAGTAGCTCTGTCTTGTCGGGAACCATATTTGGTTTTCCACGAGGACAGAGCGGTGTTAAGAACCCTCCCTTCTTTCGTTCCAAAAGTAGTTTCGGCTTTCCATCTTAACCAGGAAATTGTAGTTCCGGTTTATTCATCTTCTTCCCAGTCGGATCAACGGTCTATGGAAAAGTTAGATGTGGTTAGGGCTCTCCGCATTTATGTCAAAAGAACTTCTCAGATTAGATGTACGGATTCCCTGTTTGTCCTTTATGATGCTAATAAGAGAGGCTGGCCAGCCTCAAAACAGTTCATTGCAAGATGGATTACGTCAACCATCAAGCAAGCTTACATAAAGGCTAACCGCCCTGTGCCGGAGAGACTTGCTGCCCATTCCACCAGATCAGTAGGGGCGTCATGGGCAGCAAGAAATGGGGCTTCTGCAGACCAGCTTTGCAGGGCAGCCACCTGGTCGTCTGTCCACACCTTTACAAAATTTTATCAGTTTAATGTATTTGCATCCGCGGATGCAAATTTCGCTCGTAGTGCTTTACGAGCGGGGTTTTCAGAGTAGTCCCACCCTTAGGGGGCTGCTTTATAACGTCCCCATGGTAAGCAGTGTCCCCCAGACTGGATGAAAGAGAAAAGAGGATTTATGTACTTACGTTAAATCCGTTTCTCTGATTCCGTCTGGGGGACACTGCGATCCCTCCCTTCTGCTTTTCTTCTGTGTGCTCTTGTTTGGCTGGCCTTTTCTCCTTGGGCTTTTTAATTAACTGAACAAGAGAGGGCAGGGGGATTGTAGAGGGGAGGGGTCTGTCGGCAGTACTAAAAGTTAACTAGTTAGGTGCCAACTCCCCAAGCTCCCTCCACAACCCATGGTAAGCAGTGTCCCCCAGACGGAATCAGAGAAACGGATTTAACGTAAGTACGTAAATCCCCTTTTTCTGATAACTCTGGCTTAAACACCATAGTAGCATTTGTCTCACAATGTATCACAGAGGACAAGATCAAAACACCAATTTATCACAACCAATAAAGGATTCTTTGTGTATTTTACAGGATCTATGCAACGATTCAGTATTAAAACAATTCTGTCATGGACTTTTGTTTCAAGTAGACGCTTTAGAATGGTGCATAGAACACAGCAGGTATGTAACCATTTTTTTTTGCTGTATTTGTATGCTTCTATTGCTAATATTTCCTTGTATAACAGTATAGTCAACACACCATCAATAACATATTTTGTCTAGTTTCTTCTCTCTGTTTTGAAGTCGACCTCTGGTTGGCCGTAAAACTCTGGAAGCGTGATTGTATACATTAACTTTATCATAGCCACCAACTTTAAAACAAAGTTACGGTATAATTTTAATTGATTGATTGTGGAAAAATAGATCTGAAGCCTCTATTTGCCAGTACAGCCCCTATCATATCTCTGATCATTTGCTCAGGATGAAATAATCTGCACAAAGGGCAAGTTCTTGATACACTCTGGGTAAACTAAAAATGGACTGGACTTATCATTTTAATGTAGAATTAAACTTTTTTTTTAACAAAGTTTTTGTTAAAATAGTTTAAATTACGTACATATACTGTCTGTTTAGGAAATTTAATCTCTCATTCTGTTTTGTAATTGCATAGGCAAGATATTCCTAAGAAAGACTTTTTGCATCACCTAAGTAGCCTGGACAGTCATTCTGCTCTGTATATTCTTCATCATCTTACTAACCTGCCAGAGCTTAAAGAGGATGAGGTTCTGAAGCTTCTGCAGAGGGGACTCTCAACTGAAGGTGGGGTGCTTTTTTTGTTCTTACAACTTTTTTTAAAATATTTCATCCATTTTATTTATATAGTGCCAGCAATTTCGTAGCGCTTTACAATTGGGAACAAATAGTAATAAAACAATACTGGGTAAGACCTCCCAATATCATACATTACTTCAGACAAATCCCCACCACCCTTTTTTAGTGTGTTTGTAAATACACACTAAGATGTGTGTATCAGGATTTTTATCAAACTAGATCTTAATAACTTATCTAGATAGCTAGCATCCTGGCACTTAGACAGCACATATGATGAAGCTGATTCTTTATTTTTGTGAATGCTCAGTCAGAGCAATTTTAAAATACGGTCTGATATTTAAAAGCCCAGCTGAAAGAGCGATCTTTAACACAGAATTGATTGCTAATGAATTTTAAATCTTCTATTCTAGACTATATAATTTGGATCCATTAGAGTACCCAACAATCAATAGTCTGCTATTGATGATTAATGTAATCTTCAAAAAAAAAAAAAATAGTCCCCCATGCTCGTCTCCTCTTTAAATTCCAAAATAACAGCTGCCTGCCTTCACCCTATGAATGTGGCCACTGCCACCTGTACAGATGGACTACCAGACATATAGCATAAAAATTTACAGGTATCTTTGCCAAAATCACAGTTCTCAAAAAGGAAGCTAAATACCCCTCCCAGCCAACTATTTTTCCTATTTAAGATGGGGGTCCACTCCGAGATGCCATGTATAGGAAGATGGGGTTTCTTTTTTTAAAAAAAAATAAATAAAAAAATCTTCATATTGAATCTGGAACTTCTTTGAAATGGTGTAGCTATGGCTTCAGTGGCCAGGGAACTTAGACAACTTTCTCTTGGTCATCTGTATAAAAATTATCAGACAATGCATGTTGAAAAGCATTGAAGTTACTCAGAGAGGCAGAGCGTTTTTGTGTGAAGCATCTTTGGATACCATTGCTTTCAGAGCAAGGACAATGGGCTCGGGTTGCTTGAAGAGTCACTTGGTTTGTGCCCTTGCACAAAGTCTGCAATCCTTAATATTGGCTCATGCAAATTCTCTTTTTTCTGCAGAACAAGAAGGTCTAGGCTTCTTTACCAGATTCTACCTTGTCAAAAGTCATCTGGGTCCTTTTCCACTGTTCTATATCTAAGGAGACTCAGTTTGTTCATACTAGACATTTTCACCTGGGGATTTTTTTAACATCGAGACCTTAATGATGCCTATTTTCATACCCATGTTGCAGTTTATCACAGTAAATTCCTTAGGTTCAGGTCTTGTGCTAACACTTTCAGTACACTTGGTAGCCCTTCAGGCTGCCGACATGTCCGAGAACTTGTGCAAAGGTGACAGTCTCACTGATGGCTGAATTGAGGAAACAAGGAGTCCAGATATAGCCTTATCTGGATTACATTCTGTTGGTGGGGAGTTCAGAACACATTGTCAACTGCATGACTGCTCAGTTAATAATTTTCCTGCAATAACATTGATGGGTTGTGAAGAAAGCAAAGTCATCTCATCACAACGAATAAAGTTTCTGGAAGTCCAGCTAGACAACATACAGGTAAAAGTGTCTCGGTTAGAAAAAAGGTGTATCAAGATCCAGTCTCTGGCATGTCTAATACAGACTCATCGTCTGATATAAATAAGAAAGGGTATTTAATTGTTCAGGATGTTTTCCTTCACCATAGGTATCGTCGCTTCGGCAAGATGACACATGTGAGATCTCCATTTGGAACAATTAAAACGCAGAGGAATCACGTGAAGCCTTCTCACAATTCTCAGAGAAATCTCAAGTCACTCTTGGCATTGCATGTATTAGTCAAATAGAATGTAATAGCTGATTACCTCAGCTGAGAACAGATTCATCCAGGAGATGTTCCAGCTACTGATTGGGAAGATTCAGGCTTCAAGTGGACATCACAATATCCAGCAGAAATGCAGAAGTTACCAGATTCTTCACTCTACATAGGATTCCAGAGTCGGGGAGAATAGATGCTCTGACCGTTCCATGGACAGCCGGAAGTAATAGAAATTATTCCATTTAGGCCTTGCTGTCCATGGTTCCATGCAGAGTCTCCTGTAACGGCCTTAGCCTTTACCTCTTCAGCCAGATATACTGCCCCAAGGGCGACCACTTCAAAGCCCAAAGACACTGGCAATAATGTCGTGTAGATTAAGCTGGATCTGCTCATGA
Organism: Mixophyes fleayi; assembly: GCF_038048845.1. NCBI lineage: Eukaryota > Metazoa > Chordata > Amphibia > Anura > Limnodynastidae > Mixophyes > Mixophyes fleayi. Next base: position 44,738,116 of record NC_134413.1, on the reverse strand, counting down.
AAAAGTGAGTCTCAGAACAAGTAATCAACACACTGTTACAGGCAAGAAAGACAAATGATTCAGATCAATTACGGTATTTGTAAGAATTTTTTTCCATATGGTGTAATTCTAATTTCAATCCAGCTGCCCTAATTATTTCACAGATCCTTAATTTTCTCCAGGATGGTTTCAGCAAAGATCTTGCTTCCTCTACACTGAAGGTACATGTATCTGCTCAGATTGTGTTCTTTCGACACCAAGATAGTATCATAAGATTTAATTTATTTTCTTCCAAGCGCTGAATAGGATTCTCCCCTCCATCAGAACCTGTGGTTCCATGAGACCTCAATTTAGTTCTTAACACTCTGATGTCTGACCCTTTTAAACCACTGCAAGAAGTTTTGTTGTGATGGACACTCAAGGCGATTTTACTGGTGGCGATTACTTTTGCTCTCAGGGTTGGACACTTTGGTCCAAGGAGCCCTTGCTGAACATCTATGCAGATAAAGTGGTATTTTGAGCCAATCCTGAATTTCTGCACAAGGTAGTATCTAGGTTTCACATTAATTAGGATGTTGTATTGCCATCTTTCTGTCCACAGCCTAAAAATGGAAAAGAAAGAAAACTTCATTTGACTTGGAAAGAGCAATCTGTCCAGAACAGAAAGCTTCTGAAACACAGAACAACTCTCCGTGGTTCTGGCTCAGCCTCAGAAAGTGTACGTTCCTTCTAAACAAGCCATTTCCAGATGTATCAAAGAAGTTCTTATAGAGGCATACAAGAGTAAAGGCCATAAGATGCCAGAGATTGTGAGGGCCCACGCGATCCGTGACAATATTTTGGGCAAGCAAGGCTCAGGGTTTTTTTGTGGAGCTTTGCAAAGTGGCTGGGTGGACTTTCGCTTGTCATTATCTAGCTATCTTATTGTCCTGATTCTCTGTTTGGAAGACGTTTTCCGCTCAGCCGCTAAATTAATTCTGGATTTTGCAGTTTACATTTTATTTGGCTTTGTGTTTTTTTTTCCAGCCCTCCTTATTGTATTTATTTGGTAAATCCCATTATAGTGGCTGCTGGCATGGAGTATTAAACAGAAAAAATATGAATTATGTTTACTATTCCTTTTCCTTGAAATACTCAAATCAACCCAGTTTTCCCACCCATGCTTATAATGTTTGCGCTTTTTTTAGAAAAAAGCGTGCAAAGTCACTCAGGCATAGGGGAAGAGGAGGAGCTACCTTTATATACTATCTGGGGGGATTTTTATTCTGTATGTGCCTTAACTGGAAAGGGAACATACCCATTGTATTTTCTGTCATGGAATTATTTCAAGAAAAAAAAGATTTAACGTGGAGGGGAACATAAACATTAACCTGTATGCATTCCATGTTCCAAATTCCACAGTGCAGGAAATATATTTTCTCTATAAATTATTAGATGCATATATAGATAAACAGCAATGACCTAATTGAGACAGAGACTCCTCTGGAGTAAGTGGAGAAATTAGTTTGAAAATGTAATTCTACCCAGGAGCACCTGATTGTCTGCAGTCTGTTTCCTGGAAACGCAATAAAAAAGAAGAAATATTCAGGCGCTTACTTTCTGACACGGTCCAAATCCTTAGTTAGTTTTAACTTGCTTCCTAGACCTCTCGCATTTCTCAAAATAACTCCAGTTTATGAACACCTAGCTGCAAAGTGGGGGGTCTCTCCCTTCTGCCTTATCATATAACAGTGTTTCCCAAACCCAGTCCTCAGGAACCCCCAACAGTACCTGTTCTCCATATGTCTTTGCTGGAGCACAGGTGTATTCATTACTGACTGACACATTTTGAAAGATCCACAGGTTGTACTAATTACTTCAATTGTGACCTGGAAAACATGCATAGTTGGGGGTCCCTGAACACTGGATTTGTGAAACATTGATATAACACAACCGTCCTTACAGTACACCGGCAGAGTCTGTTTTCTATGTCATTAGTTTGCGTCATGTCTGGTTAGAGGGCTCACCTTTCTTCTTTCTCTCTAACTTTTCCAGGGGATTGGTATGATCTGGCAACTATTGCATATGCTTTCCAATGATTCAAATGTCCTTGTTTTTACCCCATCTGAGTAGAATGCATACCCAGTGTTGTACTACATTTATTACCAGTTGGTAGTATGTTTAGTGGGGATTTCCATACTGTCAGTTTAGGCAGTGACATTTGTAGGTGTAGTGTACAGCCCTGCAATGTCCGTGTATTATAGGAGAGGGGCCACTTTAATTACTTGCAGGCTTCTGCCCCATATTTGCTGATTGTCACTACTTTCGGGTGCAGCTGGAAGTCCATCTCCGCCTCCTCCCTTGAAGAGGAATGAACAAAATGCTTTAACTTAGATGTGTGCTTCCTCTGAATTTTTTTCAAAGCTTCAAAAGGTTTTTGCAGAAAGTCTATTTTACTGCACCTGATGAACTTATTAGCCTTTGCAGAAGCTACCTGGTGCTGACTACTGCTAATCATTTTATTGTCTTCTCCCTTCATAACTAAAACCAGTAAATTAATGAAAAAACACCTAGAAAATCAGAGGTTATTTAATTCATATTCACTAGTAAATGTGACTTTCAAGTTCCCTGACAAGCTGCCTCAATATTTTTGTTTTTGTTTTAATCCTGGCTGAAAGATAGTGGGATATTTTTTTTTATATATAATATAACGTGTGGTCTCTGCTATCTACCATTTAAATCATACAGATGATTGAACTACTCATTCTTGCTTGCAGTTTCTGTAAATAATCGAGATGACCATGACCATCTGCAGCATCGCAACACTGTTGTGTTTCAGGCGTTCTGTGCAATGAAGTATGCCATTTATGCACTGTGTGTAAACACTCACAAGCATGTTCAGTGCATGGATTGCCATACCAGCCAGCTGAACGGCTCCATGGAGGATACAGAGTGTGCAAAATCCTTGGGGAAGGAGCACTGTGCTTCTCAAGGTAGCATTCATTATCTGTTAACATCCAAATTAACTTCTGTGTTTTGGTGGTAAGTTTTCATATTAATTTATGTTTGTTTTCTACTGCAGACTACTCAAATCTTTTTGTACAGTATATTACGAAGTGCCAGTATTGCTTATCTCTTCTGCCTTTTTCAATGAGATTGGAGATCTTGGAGAACATCTTCTCCCTATTGTTTGTATCACTGACTGAGCTGAGCACAGAGCCTCCACTTCCAGAAGACTATGCCATGGGAGAGGTTGATGAAGACTTGGACTTGGAAGTTGGTAGACTTGGGAGCTTAGGAAACAGCCTTGACCAGGGAGAGTCTTTATTTATATCTCCCATTGAAAGTCCCCAGCATAACCATGGTAATCTTAAGATTGCTGATTTGCCTGGTATCTCTCAAGGATCAACCCCAACTGCATCAGAAAAGGCTCAAAGCACTTTATGGGAAATGCGATCTAACTATTTAGACCTAAAACACTTCACCAGAGGATTGTCTGGATTCTTGGTCGATGAAGTTGTGTTAGACACTTTTTTAAAAATGTTAAAAGAACAAATCGAGGTAGTAAAAGACTCTCTTCAGTTGAGTGAACACGCTCTCAATGATGAGCAGGAGCTGTTTACAAGTCTTAACATATCTATGGCAGATGAGGACTTTAACAATCGAGTGATCCAGCTGTCTAAATATATTTCTGAAGCCCAGTGGAGATACAAGGTGGTGATGAGCAACAGGATTGCAGGTTAGTTGCACATGATCCTTATTTCTAAGCTAAACCAACTTTAAAAGGCAAAATGTGAAATATATTACGAAGTCTTCTAGTCAGCAAATGTAATCTCAAAAATTACAGAACCAATATAAGTATTTCCTGTGGCATTTGAATAACCAAAATTTATTGTAAACAGTTTAATGAAAGAACATAGTGATTCTACCATTCGTGTGTGTGTGTATATGTATATATATATAAAATAATTTTCTCTTTCCTGCCATTGGGGGGCACTGCGAGACATTGGGTATAGTAGTGGGCTCAGGAGTCACTTGTCACTTTAACTGCTAAGTCTCCCCTGCTATGCCCCTCCTCTCCAGAGAGATCCTCAGTTTTTTGTAAGTGACTGAAGAGTCAAGGTCACTAGAGTATAGGCTCCTGCCTATACTCTGTTTAGTCTTATAGGTTTACATGTTTTTATTTTCCTGTCCCTATAGGTGCAGCGCAGGGTTAGATGAAGACCCAGGAAAACAGTGAGTAAGACATAGCTCTGCTCTCTGGGGACCCTCAGCGCAGGTATCCGAAGCCTGGCGCTCTTTTACCTTGCACCCTCTGCCGGCATTCCATAGATAGATAGAAGGGGGGCTGTGTGAAGAAGCCTGTTTTAGCGGAGGGAATCCGCGGCCACAGTTCCCTACATAAGAGCGGTCAGAGGGAGAAAGTGTGCTTCAGCCTCTTCTCCCCTGCCGCGTCCTTGCCGGCAGGTCCCCGCTCGCCCATATGGCAACGAGCAAGTTAGTTTGGGGACATAGCGGCGCTCACACTCTTATGAGGTGAGTTTCACCGCTTTATTGGACAAGCGCTTCTGGGCATAATTTAATATCAGCGCTTCCACCGTTTCTGGGTGGCCGTTTTGGAAGGTCTTCATGGGACCCAGATAGCGGAGGCAAGCAGGGTGGCCAGAAACAGAGGAAGGGGTGGAGAATTCATGATATCCTCCTTCCTCCCAAGCTGTTTCCCGCGCGCAGCACCGAGTCTGCTTGTGTACAATCACTAAAGAGACAGCGTGTCAGCGCTGCCTGAATACCCCTTTGCTGTGCCTTTCCTCTGCGGACAGACTTCTGGATACAGGCTTGTATTGGAATAGTCATTGTGGAGGTGTAATTTTGTTTAGTGAGTTATTTCTAGGTAAATTTTCACAGACAATACTTTTCAGGTTTTTTGCATTAGGAGGAGTGCTTATAGTTTGTGAGACTTTCTGGTATAGGAGTCTCCAGAACTTATCAGTCTCCCTTTTGTATGCTTTTCTTTTAATAATAATTTTAAGAAGCAGGACAATGGCTGAGAAGGGGACTGCTAAAGGCAAGGGTCACTCTGTGCCTTCTGTAATGTATTATAACTGTGCGAAATGTAATACAGTATTTTCTGTTGGACACACGGACCGAAACACCCTTTGCGCAGCTTGTACTGCGGACGCTCAGAGGCGAAACAGCGCAGTCCAGAATTTATCCTCTGCAGTGGTGGAACCGCTTTGGCTGCAATCCTTCCCTTCGGCTGTGGAAAGAATGACGACCGTTATGCTGTGGGTAACAGAGGTACGTGAAAACACTACCCCACTTACACTTGCAGGCAGTCAACCCACAGGGAAGATAGGTTACTAGCTATTTCCCAGAGGGGTAAGAGAACTCTTACTGATAGAGGTCTGGCCCTAGATCTGGGCTCTGATCTCTCCTCGGAAGAGGAAGGTGAGGTAGATGTAGACCCGGAAGGGGAGGGCCGTTATGATCTGGACTCCGTTTCCACTAGTGTGGATAGTCTAATTTTAGGAATCGGGCATACTTTAGGGTTTGCTGATCCTGAGCCCTCAACTCCCACGGGTATATCTTTATTTAAAAGAGCTAAGGCTCAGTTGGCTACATTCCCTCATTCTCCAGAGATGTTGGAGATTATTTCGGAAGCTTGGCATATGCCAAATAAACAATTTATGATACTGGGAAAAATTTAAATCCCTTTATCCTCTGCCACCTGAGGACACAGTAAAAGGGGAGTCATTACCTAGGGTTGATACCCTGGTAGCCCGTTTAGCTTCATCCTCGGCTATTCTTGTAATCAAGAACGGATAGCTCTAAAAGATTACATGGATAAAAAGTGTGATTTAGCCCTTCGCTCTGCATACGCTGCTGTAGGAAGTTTGTTTAGACCATATATGCCTGTGGCCTGGGCTAACAAGGCCGTGCAATTATGGATGGAAGCTTTGATTAAAGGTCTGAGAGACAATACTCCACGTACAGAACTCTTAAATCTTGCAGAGCATGTACTAGAGACCTCGTAGTATGTGGCAAACGCATCCAGGGCTGCAGTGTCAGTGAATACAAAGGCCTCCGCTCTTATTGTAGCGACTCGTCCTAACATAGGGTTACGGACATGGTCGGTACATGCAGACTCTAAGAGAGCATTAGAGATTTTTACCTTTTGACGGATTAACACTATTCGGGGCAGTGCTCCAAAGGGTTATTCAGGGAGACTACGGGGGGAAGGAGCACTTCTCTTCCCAATGTCTCCAACAGGTCCCGTCAGGGTAGGTTTCGCTCCTTTCTGAGTTTTTCCCGTGGGGGAGGTACCCTTAATATAGGGCAGTACTCAGCGTCAAGGGCATCCGCTAATAGAAGCAGAGGAGGTAGAGGTGCAGCGAGGAGAGGTTCTTCTCGCCCAACAGACAGGCCCTCCGCGTGACAGAGTTCTTCGGGGGGAGCATCAGGTGGGGGCATGTCTGCTTCAATTAAGCGATCAGTGGTGGATGTCCACAATAGATCTCGAGGAATGGTGTCCCGGAGGTTATGTCATAGACCTAGCCCACTCTCCCTGTCACAGATTCCTTGTCACTCTTCTCCCCCTCTTGTCCCCTCAGACGTGTCGCACTTCAGGAAGCTATTCAAAAGCTTCTGACGGTGCAGGTATTAGTTTATGTTCCTCCTCTAGAAAGGGGTCTAGGTTTTTATTCAAACCTCTTCCTGGTGCCAAGGCCAGATGTATCCTTCCGGCACATCCTGAATCTTCAGTCATTAAACAAGCAGCTGAGTATTCAAAAAGGGGAGTTTTTGCCATCGTTAGACATCAAGGATGCCTATCTGCATGTACCGATTTGGGAGGGACACCAGAGTCTCCTTCGGTTTGCAGTAGGAGAGGCGCATTATCAGTACAGGGCTCTCCCCTTCGGCCTGGCTACCGCCCCCAGAGTCTTTACCAAAATCAGGGCAGTCATGGCCAGTCTTTTGCGCCAGAAGGGTATAACAACTATCCCTTATCTAGACGACCTCTTGTTGAAGGCACCGTCTGCACTTCTTCTATCCCAACAGATTCAGACTGTTGTGCAGTTTCTTCAGAGTCACTGCTGGGTGTTGATTTTACCCAAGTCATCTCTTAAGCCAACTCAACAGATGCGCTTCTTCTTGGGTCTGTTTTTTGATACTCAGTCTCTGAGGGTTTATCTTCCAGCAGAAAAGGACCAGAGCCATGCTAATGAAAAGAGAGTCTCGGTACTCAGTTGCATGAAGCTTATGGGGACAATGGTCTCGGTATTCGAGCGTGGCTGCCAGCTGAGAGACCAGACGCATATTAGCGGGGGCAGAACATCAGGTCCCCAAGATTTCAGCCATTCACATTCCGGGGGTGAAGAATTGGGAAGCAGACTTCCTCAGCAGACATACTCTTCATCCCGGGGAATGGGCTCTAAAGAGTCAGGTTGTCACGGGCACTAGGAGTCTTGCCCAGGATTTCACCAGATGTCTGGGCTTACCAGAGTAGTGAAGTTCTCACAACGGTCCTCTGGTAGCGGGGTGATTAGCGGAACAGATATCACAGCAGATGGAGAGAGAATGCCAATAAATAATAGGAAAGTCAATGAATCAGCCTCTAGCTGATATAGTGGAAAGGCAGGTTTGAACACGGAGATCAGGATGGACGTGAGTAGGTGCAGGGAGGTGTATGGAAGTCAGTGGCCTGCGTAAAGCAAGTTGTACCACTGCTTATGGTGAAGAGACTTGTCCATGTGCAGGTAGGTAGCGGGGAAGTCAGTGGTCTGCATATAGCAAGTTGTACCACTGCTTAATAGGTGAGGATGTGTACAAGTGTTGATGAGTGGAAGCATACAAAGATAATAGGATGCAGACACTGAGAGCACAGAGGAACTTGATCCCAATAGGTATGCAGCGTATCCAACAAAGTCTATATAACGGTATGTGTGGCGCTGCTTGGTAGAGACTTGCTCAGCACAGATATGCAGGCCAATAATGGATAGTCAATCACAGTTATGCATATAACGACTGAGTAGTACAGTTAATTCCAAACAGGTATGCAGCATAGCAATAACGGAATAATGGATACCGCTGCTGAGCGTGGAGACTTGTCCTAGCGGATATGCAGAGTAAACATAGAAAGTCAATAACAGATAGGCATACCGCTATTCAGTAGAACAGTCTGTCCACAGGGAGATGCAGGAACTGCAGAGACACTGGACGGCAGAGACGAGTGTAGGAACCACAGGTGAGTAGATCCGGTAATCAGAGTCCAGCTGAGGACACAGGCAGGAAACAGGAGATAGTAGCGGGTATGGAAACCAGCGATGAGTAGTTCAGGAATCAGCAGGAAACTGAAGACACTAGTAGAACACAGGGAACACCTTCAGAGACTCACAGGGAATGAGACTCCAAGATCAGGCAATGAGGTAATGCACACAGGTGCCTTAAATAGGGAGTTGCCTGATCAACCAATTTGGATTAAAAGCAACAGTCACAAGAGTTCTTGGGAGCTGCGTGTGCGCAGTCCATTAGGATGGCGGACGGCCGCGGTTTAGGACAGGTGCCGGCAGGAAGGCTAGGGAGCCACGCACCAGCGCAGAGGCACTCACGGTCCGGTGAGTGACACAGGTATTCTCCTTACTGGTGGAGCGTTGGGGCCGTCAGGACATAGACCTGATGGCGTCCAGACTGAACCATCAGGTTCCGCGCTTCGGCGCAAGAGCTCGAGACCCAGCGGCGGAAATAGTAGATGCAATGTCGGCCCCTTGACAGTACCAGATGGTGTACATTTTCCTGCCCATTCCAATGATGGCGCGGGTGCTAAATAAGGGGAAGAGGGAGAGTGTTCCCGCTATTCCAATAGCTCCATTTTGGCCTCGCAGAGCGTGGTTCTCAGATCTGCTGTTAGCAGGGGCTCCTCCATCCCGGTTTCCCATGCAGGCTGATCTTCTGGTTCAGGGTCCATTCCATTACCAAGGTTTAGATCAGCTGGCTTTGACGGCCTGGCTATTGAAACCCTAGTACTTAAGGCTAAGGGTTTCTCTCAGGATGTTATAACCACCATGATTAGGGCCAGATAGCCTGCTTCATCTTCCATATATTGCGTACTGTGGAAGACATATATTGGGTGGTGTGAGTGTAAGGGGTTCCACTCTTAAAAATTTAAGATTTCCCGCTTACTGGACTTTCTACAGGATGGGGTCCAAAAGGGGTTACGTCTGGGTTCCCTCAAGGGTCAGATATCCGCCTTTTCTGTCTATTTTCAAAAAAAGATTGCTGAATATTCAGATATCAGGACATTTTTACAGGGGTTGCATATACAACCTCCTTTTTGTCATCCTGTCGAGCCCTGGAACCTCAATTTGGTTCTGCGTGCTCTTTCTAAACCTTTTTGCAGTCTATTGACTTACGGTATCTTACGTGGAAGACGGTATTTTTGTTGGCTATAGCTTCAGCACGGAGAGTGTCGGAGCTTGGGGCGCTTCGCTGTGACCCCCCCTTGCTTATATTTCACGCCGATAGGGCGGTCCTTCGTACCAAACTGTCTTTTGTTCCTAAGGTGGTTTCTAGATTCCACCTAAATCAGGAAATTGTTGTCCCTGCGTTCAAGACAAAGAAAGACTCTTCAGAAGGGTCTATGCAGTACTTGAATGTGGTACAAGCTCTACAGAGTTATGTAGACCATACATCTCTAACCAGAAAGACCAGAGATCCTTTTATTTTATACAATGCCAATAAAAGAGGCTGGCCTGCTTCTAAGCAGTCAATTGCCCGGTGGATCACGTCCACGATTCGTGAGGCTTGCATTTCAGCTTCTCTAGCCGTTCCGCAGAACTTAAGGGCACTTTCTATTAGGGCAGTGGGTGCCTACTGGGTGGCTAGACAAGGGGCGTCGGCGGAACAGTTGTGTAGAGCGGCGACTTGGTCTTCCGTCCACACATTTACTAAATGTTATCGATTTTCAAGGCTTTGCATTGGCTGATGCAAGCTTTGGTCGCAGGATTATGCGTACAGCTGGTCCAGAGCATTCCCACCCTTGAGGAAGCTTTGGTATATCCCCAAAGTCTCGCAGTGCCCCCCAATGGAGTCAGAGAAATGGATTTTACGGTGAGTAAAAATCTTATTACATATGTATATATGTTAGTGCAGACAACAGATACCACATAAAAGGGGGCGCGTAACCCTATTCAGTGTACAGTCACTAGGCGGGATAATTACACCCAAAGTCCAATGTACAGGAGGCAGCCAGTTCCAATACAGGTGGTGAGTCTGGAAAATCTATGAAGGAATAAA